>NC_057805.1:442035391-442067896 GCF_018294505.1 Triticum aestivum
TGTGGCACTCTTGTCATTTACTTTGATATAAGCCCTTTATGTGATGTCGCTCAGACGTCCGACTGTGGCACTCTTGTCATTTACTTTTGATATAAGCCCTTTATGTGATGTCGCTCAGACGTCCGACTGTGGCACTCTCGTTATTTACTATTGATATAAGCCCTTTACGTGATGTCACTCAGACGTCCGACTGTGGCACGCACTGTCCTTTATATTCCATTATAAGCCCTTTTTGTGGTGTCGCCCTGACGCCCGACTGCGACATTGTTAATTTATTTGTATCCTTTCGAGGAGCCATTCAGACACTCGATTGGCCTTCAGTATTACATTGGGATTTCGGGAGGACTACTGCCCGACTTCCTTTTTACTTTCCGTGCATTGCTATTTTATTATCTGAGTGCGCATCATTAATCTGTTCATATGCATCATGTTTGCATTTGTTATATCTTATGTCCAAACTGTCTTGCGAGTACTTTCATAGTACTCACCTGGCTTGTTGATTTGGCCAGATGTTGACGAAGGCGATCTCATGGATGAAGAGTTTGATAGCGAGTCCGACGCCTAGAGGAGTCCCAGTCAGTCCCGTGCGATCCTGGATTTTGGTCACTTGTATTATATATGCTTCCGCCACCCACAATAAGAGTCCTCGAGCCTCACTCCGACGCTCGATGAGCTGTAAGATTTAGGAGTCATGTCACCCACTTCACTGTGACATATCCACCCCCACTTTTATTACGAGTCAGTAGTTATGCCACCATACCCTTTGTGTCATATCCGCCTTTATGTTTAATATCGGCATGCTTGTAATAAATTGTTGAGCAGTCTCCGCTCAACCTTGTATTATATTTAGTACTCCAGGATACTTCTGTAATCAAGAAATTGTCTACCAGTGAGAAGGATTCTTCTCTACTGGTCCGTAAAAGGGATCGGTTTCTCAATAAATGTTTTATTGGAAAATCGGTCGTGACATGCAGTCCCCGTGCCACCTGCCGAAGTCCCCGGGCCGGCTACTGCAGCCCCCGAGTCGGATCCGACTGCTTCGGGAGCAGCCGGCACGAAGATGGACTCGGATTCTGAAGAAGGCTTGATAGACGGCTTGCGGAGGCACTGAAGGGAAACGCCGGCTGGTATTGCTTGACGGGTGGAGCCGATCCGTGCCAGGGTATCAGCTGGCTCATTTTTGTTCCGTGGCACATGAAGGAACTCACACCCTTCAAAATATCCGCTGAGTTGCTGAACGAGGAAGCGGTAACTTGCCATGTTTGCATTCTTGGTGTCCCAGTCACCAGACGACTGTTGGACCACCAAGTCGGAGTCGCCATAGCGCAGGATCCGGCGGATGCCGATCTCTTTGGCCAGCCGGAGGCTGTGTACTAGCGCCTCATACTCGGCCACGTTGTTGCAGGCGGCGAAGTGGATTTGCAATGTGTATCTGAGCTTGTCGCCTTTGGGAGAGGTGAGGACAACGCCGACCACCAAGCCGGTGCGCATCTTCGAGCCATCAAAGTGCATCCGCCAATGAGTGGAGTCCGGAGCTGGCGACAGGTACTGGGTCTCGACCCAGTCGACGAGGAAGTCGGCCAGTGCTTGGGACTTGATGGCGGTGCGTGGCTAGTAGAAGATGGTGTAAGGGGCCAGCTCGATGGCCCATTTGGCCACCCGGCCTGATGCATCTCTGTTGCCTATGATCTCAGCAAGTGGGGCAGTGCAGACAACCATGATTGGATGCTCTTGAAAGTAAGGTTTCAGCTTCTTGGCAGCAAAGTGCACGCCGTAGCACATCTTCTGGTAGTGGGGGTAGTTCTGCTTCGAGGTTGACAGCACCTCGCTCAAATAATACACAGGCCTCTGGACCGGCTGTGCTCTGCCGGCCTCTAGGTGCTCTACTACAATGATAGTGCTGACCACCCGGCTGGTGGCGGCGATGTAAAGGTACATGGCTCTTTAGCAATCGGGGCCGCCAGGACAGGCGGCGTGGTCAACATCTTCTTCAATTGGAGAAAAGCCTCGTCCGCTTTGTCACCTCAAAGTGAGTGGTTTTCTTCATGAGCTGGTACAGGGGAAGGGCCTTCTCGCCCAGCCGACTGATGAAGCGGCTGATGGATGCCAAGCGGCTGGTGAACTTCTGGACGTCTCTCAGTCGGGTGAGTCTCTGCATCCTCTCGATGGCCTTGATCTTCATAGGGTTGCACTCAATGTCGCTTTCAGAGACCAAGAAGCCAAGGAGCTGGCCGGCTGGTACTCCGAACAGGCACTTCTCTGGGTTGAGCTTGATTTGAAAACGGCGCAGATTGTCAAAGGTTTCCTTGAGATCTTCCAAAAGGGTAACGCGCTTCTCCGTCTTCACCACAATATCGTCTGCATAGACGTGGGCATTTCTGCCAAGTTGCTTGAGGAGGCACTTCTGCATGCAACGCTGAAATGTGGCACTGGCATTTCTCAAGCCGAATGTCATGGTCAGGTAGCAGAAGGCTCCGAATGGTGTGATGAAGGCGGTCTTCAGGCGGTCGGCAGGGTTCAACTTGATCTGGTGGTAACCTGAGTAAGCATCCAAAAAACTCAACAGCTCGCATCTGGCTGTGGAGTCTATCACTTGGTCAATCTGAGGCAAAGCAAACGGATCCTTAGGGCAGGCTTTGTTGAGACTGGTGTAATCAATGCACATGCGCCACTTGTTGTTCTTCTTCAGTACGAGGAATGGGTTGGCAAGCCATTCTGGGAAGAAAACTTCCATAATGAAGTCGGCTGCCAACAGGCGGGCGATCTCTTCACCCACAATTCTTCTCTTCACTTCTGACAGTCGGCGGAGGGGTTGCTTGACTGGTTTGGCATCTGCTCTGACATGTAGCTTGTGCTCGGCGAAATCTGTCAGAACACCCGACATGTCTTTTGGAGACCATGCGAAGATGTCGCGATTCTCACGGAGGAAATCGACGAGCTCGCTTTCCTATTTGCTATCGAGGTTGGTACCTACGATAGCGTGCCTCTCCGGGTGCTCTGGGTCCAAAGGGATCTTCTTTGTTTCTTTGGCCGGCTGGAAGGAGCCCTGGGTCTCCGACTCTTTGGGCTCTGGTGACATGTCCGGCTGCTTGCTGGCCATGGCCACCACCCGGTCCAGGAGCTTCTTGTCAGCGGCAATCACAAGGGACTCGGCCATCCGGCTGCTGGCTGCAGCACAGGCAGACGACTCCTCGTAGTCCCCGGCTATCGTGATAATACCCTTGGTTTCGGGCATCTTCAGCTTGAGGTAGGCATAATGAGGCACCGCCATGAACTTGGCTAGAGCTGGCCGGCCTAGGAGAACATGACAAGGGCTCTTCAGGTCAACCACCTCAAACCAAATTGCTTCTTGGCGGAAGTGGTTCTTGTCTCCGAAGAGGACATCTATCTTGATCTTGCTGATTGGTGAGCAGGAAAGGCCGGGCACAGTCTCATGAAACATAGTCCGACTGGGTAGTAGTTGCTTCTCTTTGATGCTCAACTTCTCCATGGTATCACGGTAAAGGATGTTGATGCTGCTACCGCCGTCTATCAGAATCCGGGAGAAACGAGCAGCTCGCCTCTCTGTAGCAAGGGTGGCATCCAATACCAGGCCATAGGAACCCGGAGAAGGCATCACTTCCGGGTGGTCTGCACGGCTCCAACTGGTAGGCTTCTCAGACCAGTGCATGAACTCTGGGGCAGTTGAGGCAACGGCATTCACTTCACGGTGCTGCTAACGTCGGCCGCGCCTATCAACAGCCACACTGGTGAAGACGACATAGCCTTCATGTTCTTCAGGGAATTCGTCTTGGATTCCGCCGACTGCTGGACGGGCGGGCGACTGCTGAGGAGGCGGAGCCGGCGGGCCAACGGGCGAAGGAGGCAGTCCTTCTCCCTTGGCAATGCGAACGAGCCAGTGGCACTTCCGGGTTGTATGGTTGGACGGCTTCGCACCACTGTGCAACTTGCAGGGAGCATCAAGGGTCTACTCAAAGGAGAAAGCGGGCAACCAAGCCGGCTTGCCGCCCTTCTGACGCTTGGGGCCGGGTTGTCCTTCAGGCTGCTGGCCTTCGACTGTTGCCACCCGCCAGCTGGTGGAAGCCGGCTGCGGGGCTTTGCCCTTGTTGTCGTTCGGCTGCTGGCGCCGACTGTTGTCTCCAGCTGGCGTTCGAGGAGCCGGAGGGAGCACCTTCCCAGAAGCATCCACTCGGAGTTCTGACTTCATGGAGGAGTCGGCAGTGGCGTACTTGTCTGCTATGATCAGCAACTCGTCGAGTGTGGCCGGCTCGTCGCAGAGGAGTCGGTGCTTGAGTAAGGTACCCTCTCGGCACCCGACAGTGAAGTAATCTATGGCCTGCACCTCGTGCACCCCTTCGCAGGAGTTGCGCAGTTTAGCCCACCGCGTCAAGTAGTCGCGGGTGGACTCGTCAGGGCCTTGAACGCACAACGAGAGCTGGCGGGGCTTGGGCGGCCGCTTGTAGGTGCTAGTGAAGTTGCGAACGAAGACTTTAGTTAAATCTACCCAACTGTTGATGATGTCGGGCTTCAGGCTGTTCAACCACGTTCGGGCCGTGCCCTGGAGCATGAGCGGAACGTACTTCACAGCAACACGCTTGTTGCCGTTTGCTATGTTGACGGCTGTGGAGTAGTCAACCAGCCAATCTTCCGTCTTCACGGAGCCGTTATACTTGGGCGTGTCTCTTGGGAGCGAGAACCCTTTGGGGAAGGCTCGTCGCCGATGCGGGGGCTAAACAAGGCGGGCCCATTGCGTCTTCTTCTCCTAGTGTCAGGGATCGAGCAAGGCGGTCGATCTGATTGCGTGCATCATTCTCTCCGACTCCTTCTCGGCGGCCCAGCCGGTTGCCGAGTGTCAGGTGCTCAACAGGCGGCGGGGAGGCGCGCCTCTCCCCGCGAGGAGGAGGAGAAGGAGGCGGATAGTCATCCCGTCGTTCCACTGCTCGTGGGCAGCCGTCTTGATCGCGCTCGATGGTGAGGCGTGTGCGGCTGCGGCTAGCAGCCGGCTCTCGGTCTCGTCTGTCGCGGATGCCACCAGTCGGCGTTCGGGAGGTCACGCCTTGCTCTCGGCGAGGGGGAAGGTTCTCAACCCGCTGGTCGGGTTCTTCTACGCGGCAGCCGGCCTCTTGTTGTGCGGCAGCCGCGTCGAGGAGCTGCTGGACGCGCTCCGCCATGCAGCGTCGCTCGTCACCCTCCAGGTGATCCATCTCGTCTGCTACCGCCTGGGTAGCTCGTATGTTCTCCACGGGCGTGGCGTAAACAGGGCAGTCTACCCCAAACATGCTGGCGACGGCAGCACCACGCTGTCGGACCGTGCCTACGTGGCTGGGCCCGCCAGCAGCCGGCGTGCCGCCAACAGCGCGGTCGATCTCGCGCTGGTAGGCCTCGGAGAGGCGTCTCATGGTAGCCAACTTCTTGGCGTTCTCGACGAGCGAGACGCGGTGGGCTTCTAGCGTCTCGGCATCGGCGTCTGCCGCGATGGGAGTGGACAGGTCCCGCATCGCCGCCTGCAATGGGTCTTGGGCAGCCCCACCAGAGGCTCTGTCGTGGCTGATGACGAGCACCTCCGTGACGGTGCTGCCGACGCTGTCGGCGCGAGGGAGTGGGTCGTCGATGATCACCACATTGGTGGGGAAGGCGTCAAGGGATGCCGTGTCGGAGTCGACAAGCATCGGGTCGGTGGAGCCGATCGACTCTAGGTCAGAGGCCGGCTCATTGGCGATGTCAAGCTTGTCAAGGAGGTCGACGAGGCAGCTCTCGGAGCTGGCTGCTCCTGCGTCGGGCGCGGGCTCTTCAGAGAGGCGGATCTCGCCGATGAGGTCAGCGAGACAGCTCGCCGCGCAGGCGAGCTCAACGCCATGCATCGCGTCGGCGCAAACGCCATCGGGCGTGTCGGGCTGGCTGCGCTCGCTAGGGAGGAACAAGGTTCCCGTCCAGAACAGATCTCCGGACGACGGTGCACCTAAACCCACGGTGGGCGCCAAATGTCGGGGGTGTCGTGCGACATATGCCAAAGGATGGCTTATCATGGTGGGGGATAGTAAGACGTCGCCCGTGCCAGGAAACGGGATGAGGCGTAGACACGTACACCGGCGAACTTTACCCAGGTTCGGGGCTCTCCTAGGAGATAACACCCCTAGTCCTGCTCTACGGGGTCTCCGCATGATCACTATCTCCACAAGGGTGGCTACAAGCTTGCTCCTTGAGCTGTCTCTCTAGAGGAGGAAGAAGAACAAGGCTAGCCCTAGCTTCACTCTCTCTATGTGTGTGTGTAATCTCTATGAGGCTGAACCCTTTGCATGGGTGCCCCGGGGGGTTTATATAGGCCTACCCCCCAGGGGTACATTGGTAATCTAGCCGGGTGTAGGACCCGACTGTCAGTTTCTACGGTCGCTGGCTTCTTCGTCGGCCACTCGGGCCCGCTGCCTGGTGGGTCCCGCCGGCTGTCTCGTACTTCATCGACAGGCCGCGCCCGCCGCTTGCGGGTCCTGCCGGCTGCTTAGTACTGTGGCAATGCCACTGATGATGTGTGCTTTGTCGGGGAGTGCGTGGCTACAGTCCCGCCGCCTGGCGGGCGATCACTGTAGCCATTCCCCGTCTCTTTCGATTAATTGTGCACAGACTTTGAGGGAGGGGGAGGGCCGCCTGGTAGGGAGCTGGCCTCCCCTGTGCCGACTGGTCAGGAGTCGGTCTCTCACGGACAGGTAGGGCCCGCCGCCTGCGAGCCGTACCGACAGTCCGTAGTGGGAGCATGGCCTCCTCTTCCATGGGTGATGTCATGGGCTGCGTGGCAAAAGTGTCACGCCGGGCGAGGGATGTCCCGCCCAATACGCTGCACTGTGGCCACGCTCCGCCCTGGATTCGGGGGTGGCAGGCTGCAGTGTAGCCACGCCCCATCTCGTCGTTATAATGTGGTGCAAACTTCAAGGGAACGGAGGGGGGCGCCCGCTAGGAGCCGACCTCTCTGGAGGCCGCTTGCTAGGAGTCGGCCCGTCTCATGGCTCTCTTCTAAGGACGGCCCTCTAGCAGCCGGCCGCTTGGACCAGCCGGCCCCAAGAAGGCGGCTCTTCGTCCTTGAGGCTTGAGGGGTGCAGCCGGCCCCGATGTCTTGAATCGCCATGGGGAGCAGATGAGGCTACCAGTTGTCATTTACTCCGACAATGAGTCAAGACTCCGATTGGTCCATGTCCTTTCTTTCCACGCATGGCATCCCATCTGTGTTGTCACGTATCCCCCTTCCCACCCGTGCCGACGGTGGCCTAAGTGCTCACATAATGACAATGCGTTTGAATGTTGTCAATCCTAAGGCATCTCTCTTGTGACATAAGATGAGAAATCTACTTTTTTCTGTGAGGTTTTGGCGAGGCACCTTAGTTATAGATGGTTTTTTCGTCTCCAATCCGGATTTTACTAAGGTGTTCATTTTCAATATGGATCTGTACCAGTATGAAAAAAAAACGGATCATGCACTATTGATTAAGGTTGCACCCGAAAAAGAATTTTTAACAGGTAAAATAACATTGTATTAAAATTATACACATTTTTGTAATGAAATTCCATACATGACAAGTTAAATTTGGAATTAGAGTTTAAAAGACATAGATATTTTAAAAAGCATTTAATATGTATTGCAGGTTGATTAACCTAATTATCTTAGGGTTTCCAGCAAAGACGAGAATCTGACTTAAAACTAACCTGCAGGTTTATTACCAGAAACATCTGCGGGTTTTCTGTAAAAGCGAAAATTGAAATTAAAACTAGACCATGGATTGATTATCAGATAAATCAGACGATTTTCTGCGAAATAGCATGACGAACCAAGATAAATTTATTTATTATCGGGTAGTAGATAAAAATAGATTCCAGATAAATACTCCTATCTGCAAAACTCATGCTAAAATTTCTACGCAGGAGATAATACCTTCGTCTTCCATGCACGAAACCCTCGCCTAGATCTAGAAGGAGACCGGCACATGCTATCTGGAAGGAAGACCGAGGTCCAGGTTGTGGACGAAGGTACGAGCGGCATTCCATTGCGCGGCTACACGAGCCAGAGAGTCAAAGGTTGCTCCAGCATGAGCCACAACTAACTGTGAAGAGGTCAGCACTCAGCAGGCCACCAACCCAAGCCCGGCCGCGTATGACCAGGTACCTACTAGTAGTGCAGTAGTATAATACTAGTACTGGCTTTTGTTCAAACGCACATGACTACTCAACCCCAAAATCCAATATCCAAATGCCATTCCACCAACCCATCTCGCTGGGCGCTTGGTTGTATATAAAGCGCGCGGCAGCACAAGCACAGCAGCAACCCCAGCCCCCGCTAAGCATCAGCCTTCTACCTCCTCTGCTTTGCATTCCTCCTTCCGGTTCCAGCCGCAATCAATGGCTGCCATGAAGATCACCCTCCTCGCCGTGGCCGCGATGGCCGTCTTACTAGGCACCGCGTCAGCGGTAACCTACAACGTCGGCGATCAGGGCGGTTGGACCCTTAGCACCGACTACAGCAGCTGGGTGTCCGGCAAGAAGTTCAACGTGGGTGATGACATCGTCTTCAAGTACTCGACCCCGGCGCACAACTTGGTCGAGGTCAGCAAGGCCGGCTACGACTCCTGCAGCACCGACGGCGCCATCAACACCTTGGCCTCGGGCAACGACGTCATCACCCTCAACGCCACCGGCACCCGATACTTCATCTGTGGCGTCCCTAGCCATTGCAGCCCCACCGCCGCCGCCAGCATGAAGGTCGTGATCGACGTCGCCTCGGGCTCCTCCTCGCCGTCGTCACCCATGCCAGCTGCAGGTCCTGGCGCGAGCAACTCTCCCCCGGCGCCGCCCTCCAACGCCGCTACCTCCGTCGGTGCCACAGCAGGATTTGGCCTCGTCGCCCTACTGGCGGCCGGTCTCATGGCTTGAACGCATATATTGATCAGCTGCCGCGCGCACATACGAGCTTTTATATTGTTAACTACTATACTGTAGTTATTATCACGGGTGAATACATGTATTCTTTTTTAGAGCGAGAATGTGATAGTTACTTGTATCTATCACGTCTATATGTAATCTGCAGGCCTTCATGTCTTTTTATATAATGATTCTAGATTATTATTTTATAAGGGTGCGTCAGTGCATGCGTAGCAGTACCAATAGTCTTCTAACTAAAAAGAAAGAATCAATAGTCCTGTCAATTTTATCCAACCATCGACCCAAAATAATAGGTACACCTTCAGAAGCGAGAACTCTAGTGCCAATCTGCAGACGAGCACAAATGCTTGTTGTTGCCGAGCCTGGCTGCTCTCTTTCTCTCAGCTCACTTACGGACAGAGGTAGGAGAAAGAAGACACACTGGACACAAGGATTTTTCCGGCCGGCTCACGAACGCCGCCACGGGCGCACGAACGCCCAAATCTTTTCCCTCTTTTCAATGGCTACATCACGGCAACTCCACCATGACACGACCATGCATGCACCAACAGCACGTCGGGCCATGCAGGCATATCCATCCTGGTGATCCGGTCCTCTAACACGGTGAGCAACCTGCTCCTCCGCTATACCTGGTCACCATCATGCATCCGCTGCGCTCGCTGCAACTAACAACCATCACCGCATGACCTAGCCGCTGGATGGACACGGACATGAGCTCGGACTCACGCGCCATCCACGCACACACGCACGCGACTGACCCTGGCACACACACCATGACACACTCGTGGTTTATTTCCTAACATACTATCCCTAAACCATGATGTCGTCGTCGTCAGAGTTGGTGTAGCTCCCGTCGTCGATGTCGCCACGACCGTGACCCAGCCCGCGGACCCGACCTGGCGCATTGACGCCGGTCCCATCGTGCTCCGTCACGTCTCCGGCGACATACGCCGAGCTCCTCCTCCGCCGGCGACACACGCCTGACGTCCCTCGGCGTCTCGCACGTCCCGCGCGCATCCGACGCGCCCGACGAGCCCAACCGCACCGGTGTGTCCCGCACGTCCCGCGCGCACCCGACGCGCCCGACGAGCCCGACCACACCACACGCCGTGGACTCACCACGCGCCGCCTCCGCGTCCGCCATGGCTGCTGCAACGCCGTGCACCTCCACAGGCCGACACACGGCCCGGAGCTTCACCGTGCAGCCGCCGGCGAACGCCGCCACCGCCGGCATGCCACCGGCAAGGGGACGACACCCAAGATGAACCAGCTCTGATACCAATTGTTGTTGCCGAGCCTGGCTGCTCTCTTTCTCTCAGCTCACTCACGGACAGAGGTAGGAGAAAGGAGACACACTGGACACGAGGATTTTTCCGGCCGGTGCACGAACGCCCAAATCTTTTCCCTCTTTCCAATGGCTACATCACGGCAACTCCACCATGACACGACCATGCATGCACCAACAGCACGTCGGGCCATGCAGGCATATCCATCCTGGTGATCCGGGCTTCTAACACGGTGAGCAACCTGCTCCTCCGCTACACCTCGTCACCATCATGCATCCGCTGCGCTCGCTGCAACTAACAACCATCGCCGCATGACCTAGCCGCTAGATGGACACGGACATGAGCTCGGACTCACGCGCCATCCACGCACACACGCACGCGACTGACCCTGGCACACACACCATGACACACTCGTGGTTTATTTCCTAACAATGCTTTGGTTATCTGACATGATTGTTCTCTCCAAGATTCAGACTGTTTCCCGTCTTACAGGATGTACTGTAAGGGCACCTCCAACACGGTCCCCTAAATCAAACTCATCCGTCCATGAATCCATCCAGATGTGTCGGTGGACATGAATACAGGAGAAGGCCATCCAACGCCGTGTCCCGAAACATCCGTCCACATTTCAAACATGAATTGAATAAACCAAACAAATTTCACGTACCCTCCCACGTCGGTCCCGTGGGCGACGGGCAGGGCGCTCTCGCCGCCGCCAACACCCTCCTTCTCCCTCCCTCCTCCCTCGCCGCCGCCAAAGGACGCGGTCGGGCAAAGCCTGGCCAGCGGATTGTTTAGAGTTTAGGCAGCGGCGGGGCGTTTTGCCTTTTGTGCAGGGCCTCCGCCATGGGGAGGTGCCGCTAGGCCAGGACACTGCGATGGCGAGGGTCGCGATGGTGCGGCGGCGGATCCCCACGGCGGCGGTGCTCGGGACCGGCGGTGCACGGCGGGCTTCGAGGTGGCGGATCGTGCAGGCGAGGGGTGGCGACGGATCCTGATTTGGCGTCCGTCTTCAGCCGGTGGCGCGGGATGTGGGCAGGGCGGGCCAGTGTTCTCCATCGTGGTAGCGATGGCATCGGCGTGGTGGAGACAATGGTGTGGTGGCGGTCCTAGTGCTCTTATCGCATCACGGCAATGATTTGCATGATCTGTCCTCTTCGATCTGGCTGTCGATGTGTTCCGGAACTGCTGCCGGAGATCTAGCCCAAGGATATCTAAATCGGATAGAATACAGTTGTGCGCGTGCATATCAGCCTACACGGCTCCATGAGGGCACGATACGAAGCTCTACTGCTTGTTGATACCATGGGACATGTCGATATCTCGATTTCCATGGCGTAGACAGCAATGTAGATGGTCATGGTAACTGAGATGGAGGAACAGTAAGGCGGAGGGGGCCTTGGAGGCGGGAGTCAGCCAGGTGTTTGATAACTCTTAGAAGCAGCAGTGACAAGTGAGGGCGGCAACATTAAAGGATTTTATTTTTGGTGGTGCTCCTCAGGTGCCGGATGACTTTGAGGGTGAAAACATAAGGTCTAACCTTCATTAGTTATGCCTAGCAATTGCATTGCTAATTGTATAGTTTTGAGAGCTCAGACTTCCTCCAGGTGAAAACCTAAGATCTTGGATCGGGCGACGACGGTGCTTCTGCACTGTTTTCTTTTTTAAGGCGTCAATTTTCGAGACCTATTATTTTTTCAGGTGTTGTCTTTGGTGGTGGTTTATGTTCTACTGCTAAGAGGAGTTGATCATTGTCGCGAGGCCTTTGAATTTTTTCCTTTCTTTTTTTTCTTTTCGGACTGTGTGCATCCTGGGTGTCTTTATGACATCTTGTTGGTGCAGAGGCTGGGTGTAATTGGTATCTTCGCGATATTAATATATTCCCTTTTTCGACAAAAACCAAATTTAATGCAAACCGGATGATTTACATTTAAACCGGACTGAATTCATAAAAAGTTTGAAATTTTCATTAAATGAAAGCGGACATGCATTTCTTTAACATACCAAAAGCTATCCTAGTCTAAATTTTCATTAAATGAAAGCGGACATGATCTTTGCCGGACCTAGACGGTTCCGTCTCCCATGTCTTACTCTTCCCCCTCCGCGGTCCGCAGCCCGGCCATGGACATCTCCGGTCGTGGTGACGTGGATGCACCAGGCTCTTGGCCAGTGTGGACCGGTGCGAAGGACGCGGAGCTGCTGACGTTGGAAACATTCCCGCCCACGATCGCCTACGTCGTCTCTACGTCCGCCTTCGCCTTGATCTCATCGAATAGGGTGTCGCACTCTGCTGCCATGACGCACGGTTGCCACCACTCACAGCGGATGTCGCGGGCAATGTGGATGGACTCATACAGTGCCCGCCGCTCATCCACGAAGGTCGGGTTTGTTGGGGAACGTAGTATTTCAAAAAAATTCCTACTATCACGCAAGATCTATCTAGGAAATGCATAGCAATGAGACGGGGAAGTGTGTCCGCGTACCCTCGTAGACCGAAAGCGGAAGTGTTTAGTAACGCGGTTGATGTAGTCAAACGTCTTCACGATCCAACTGATCCAAGTACCGAACGTACGGCACCTCCGTGTTCACACGTTCATCACGATGACATCACTCGAGCTCTTGATCCAGTTGAGGTCGAGGGAGAGTTCCGTCAGCACGACGGCGTGGCGACGGTGATGATGAAGTGACCGGCGGAGGGCTTCGCCTAAGCACTACAACGATATGACCGAGGTGTTAAACTGTGGAGAGGGGCACCGCACACGGCTAAGAGAAGACTTGTTGTGCCTTTGGGGTGCCCCCCTCCCCCGTATATAAAGGAGGAGGGGAGGAGGCGTCCGGCCTAGGGGCGCGCCAAAGAGGGGGAGTCCAACTAGGACTCCCAATCCTAGTTGGACTCCCTTTCCTTTTCCGGAGAGGGGGAAAGAGGGAAGGGAGAGGAAGAGGAGAAGGTAGGGGGTGCGCTCCCCTCCCTAGTCCAATTCAGACTCCCTATAGGGAGGGGGCGCGGCCACCCCTTGTGGGCAGCCTCCCCTCTCCCCTATGGCCCATGTAGGCCCCATATTCCCCCGGGGGGTTCCGGTAACCCCTCGGTATTCCGAAAAAATGCCCGAATCACTCGGAACCATTCCGATGTTCGAATGCAACCTTCCAATATATGAATCTTTACCTCTCGACCATTTCGATACTCCTCGCCATGTCTGTGATCTCATCCGGGACTCCGAACAGACTTCGGTCATCAAATCACATAACTCATAATACAAATCATCATCGAACGTTAAGCGTGCGGACCCTACGGGTTCGAGAACTATGTAAACATGACCGAGACACATATTCGGTCAATAAGCAATAGCGGAACCTGGATGCTCATATTAGCTCCTACATATTCTACGAAGATCTTTATCGGTCAAACCGCATAACAACATACGTTATTCCCTTTGTCATCGGTATGTTACTTGCCCGAGATTCGATCGTCGGTATCTTCATACCTAGTTCAATCTCATTACCGGCAAGTCTCTTTACTCGTTCCGTAATGCATCATCCCGTAACTAACTCATTAGTCACATTGCTTGCAAGGCTTATAGTGGTGTGCATTACCGAGAGGGCCCAGAGATACCTCTCCAATACTCGGAGTGACAAATCCTAATCTCGATCTATGCTAACTCAACAAACACCATCGGAGACACATGTAGAGCATCTTTATAATCACCTAGTTACGTTGTGACGTTTGATAGTACACAAAGTGTTCCTCCGGTATTCGGGAGTTGCATAATCTCGTAGTTAGAGGAATATGTATAAGTCATGAAGAAAACAATAGCAATAAAACTAAACGATCATTATGCTAAGCTAACGGATGGGTCTTGTCCATCACATCATTCTCTAATGATGTGATCCCGTTCATCAAATGACAACACATGTCTATGGTCAGGAAATTTAACCATCTTTGATTAACGAGCTAGTCAAGTAGAGACATACTAGGGACACTCTGTTTGTCTATGTATTCACACATGTACTAAGTTTCCGGTTAACACAATTCTAGCATGAATAATAAACATTTATCATGATATAAGGAAATATAAATAACAACTTTATTATTGCCTCTAGGGCATATTTCCTTCAGTCTCCCACTTGCACTAGAGTCAATAATCTAGATTACATAGTAATGATTCTAACACCCATGGAGTCTTGGTGCTGATCATGTTTTGCTCGTGAGAGAGGCTTAGTCAACGGGGGCCTGCAACATTCAGATCCATATGTATTTTGCAAATCTCTATGTCTCCCTCCTTGACTTGATCGTGGATGGAATTGAAGCGTCTATTGATGTGTTTAGTTCTCTTGTGAAATCTTGAATCCTTCGCCAAGGCTATTGCTCCAGTATTGTCACAAAAGATTTTCATTGGACCCGATGCACTAGGTATTACACCTAGATCGGATATGAACTCCTTCATCCAGAGTCCTTCATTTGCTGCTTCCGAAGCAGCCATATACTCCGCTTCACACGTAGATCCCGCCACGACGCTCTGCTTGGAACTGCACCAACTGACAGCTCCACCATTCAATATAAATACGTATCCGGTTTGCGACTTAAAGTCATCCGGATCAGTGTCAAAGCTTGCGTCGATGTAACCATTTACAACGAGCTCTTTGTCACCTCCATAAACGGGAAACATATCCTTAGTCCTTTTCAGGTATTTCAGGATGTTCTTGACCGCTGTCCAGTGATCCACTCCTGGATTACTTTGGTACCTCCCTGCTAAACTTATAGCAAGGCACACATCAGGTCTGGTACACAGCATTGCATACATGATAGAACCTATGCCTAAAGCATAGGGAATGACTTTCATTTTCTCTCTATCTTCTGCAGTGGTCGGGCATTGAGTCCAACTTCACACCTGGTAACACAGGCAAGAACCCTTTCTTTGACTGATCCATTTTGAACTTCTTCAAAACTTTATCAAGGTATGTGCTTTGTGAAAGTCCAATTAAGCGTCTTGTTCTATCTCTATAGATCTTGATGCCCAATATATAAGCAGCTTCACCGAGGTCTTTCATTGAAAATTTCTTATTCAAGTATCCTTTTATGCTATCCAGAAATTCTGTATTATTTCCAATAAACAATATGTCATCCACATATAATATTAGAAATGCTACAGAGCTCCCACTCACTTTCTTGTAAATACAGGCTTCTCCAAAAGTATGTATAAAACCATATGCTTTGATCACACTATCAAAGCGTATATTCCAACTCCGAGAGGCTTGCACCAGTCCATAAATGGATCGCTGGAGCTTGCACACTTTGTTAGCACCTTTTGGATCGACAAAACCTTCTGTTTGCATCATATACAACTCTTCTTTAAGATATCCATTAAGGAATGCAGTTTTGACATCCATTTGCCAAATTTCATAATCATAAAATGCGGCAATTGCTAACATGATTCGGATAGACTTAAGCATCGCTACGGGTGAGAAGGTCTCATAGTAGTCAACTCCTTGAACTTGTCGAAAACCTTTCGCAACAAGTCGAGCTTTGTAGACAGTAACATTACCGTCAGCATCAGTCTTCTTCTTGAAGATCCATTTATTCTCTATGGCTTGCCGATCATCAGGCAAGTCAACCAAAGTCCACACTTTGTTCTCATACATGGATCCCATATCAGATTTCATGGCCTCAAGCCATTTTGCGGAAACTGGGCTCATCATCGCTTCCTCATAGTTCGTAGGTTCGTCATGGTCAAGTGACATGACCTCCAGAACAGGATTACCGTACCACTCTGGTGCGGATCGTACTCTGGTTGACCTACGAGGTTCGGTAGTAACTTGATCTGAAGTTTCATGATCATCATCATTAGCTTCCTCACTAATTGGTGTAGGAATCACTGGAACTAATTTATGTGATGAACTACTTCCCAATTCGGGAGAAGGTACAATTACCTCATCAAGTTCTACTTTCCTCCCACTCACTTCTTTCGAGAGAAACTCCTTCTCTAGAAAGGATCCAGTCTTAGCAACGAATATCTGGCCTTCGGATCTGTGATAGAAGGTTACCCAACAGTCTCTTTTGGGTATCCTATGAAGACACATTTCTCCGATTTGGGTTCAAGCTTATCAGGTTGAAGCTTTTTCACGTAAGCATCGCAGCCCCAAACTTTAAGAAACGACAGCTTAGGTTTCTTGCCAAACCGCAGTTCATATGGTGTCATCTCAACGGATTTAGATGGTGCCCTATTTAACATGAATGCAGCCGTCTCTAAAGCATAACCGCAAAACGACAACGGTAAATCAGTAAGAGACATCATAGATCGCACTATATCTAATAAAGTACGGTTACGACGTTCGGACACACCATTACGCTGTGGTGTTCAAGGTGGCGTGAGTTGCGAAACTATTCCACATTGTTTCAAATGAAGACCAAACTCATAACTCAAATATTCTCCTCCACGATCAGATCGTAGACACTTTATTATCTTGTTACGATGATTTTCCACTTCACTCTGAAATTCTTTGAACTTTTCAAATGTTTCAGACTTATGTTTCATTAAGTAGATATACCCATATCTGCTCAAATCATCTATGAAGGTCAGAAAATAATGATACCCGCCGCGAGCCTCAACACTCATCGAACCGCATACATCACTATGTATTATTTCCAACAAGTCAGTTGCTCGCTCCATTGTTCCGGAGAACAGAGTCTTAGTCATCTTGCCCATGAGGCATGGTTCGCAAGCATCAAGTGATTCTTAAAGCCCATCAGCATGGAGTTTCTTCATGCGCTTTACACCAATATGACCTAAACGGCAGTGCCACAAATAAGTTGCAGTATCATTATTAACTTTGCATCTTTTGGCTTCAATATTATGAACATGTGTATCACTACAATCGAGATTCAACAAAAATAGACCACTCATCAAGGGTGCATGACCATAAAATATATTAATCATATAAATATAACAACCATTATTCTCTGATTTAAATGAATAACCGTCTCGCATCAAACAAGATCAAGATATAATGTTCATGCTCAACGCTGGCACCAAATAACAATTATTCAGGTCTAAAACTAATCCCGACGGTAGATGTAGAGGTAACGTGCCGACGGCGGTCACATCAACCTTGGAACCATTTCCCACGCGCATCGCCACCTCGTCCTTAGCCAATCTTCATTTAATGCGTAGCTCCTGTTTCAAATTGCAAATATGACCAACAGAACCAGTATCAAATACCCAGGCGCTACTACGAGCATTAGTAAGGCACACATCAATAACATGTATATCAAATATACCTTTCACTTTGCCATCCTTCTTATCCGCCAAATACTTGGGGCAGTTCCGCTTCCAGTGACCAGTCCCTTTGCAGTAGAAGCACTTAGTTTCAGGCTTAGGTCCAGACTTGGGCTTCTTCACTTGAGCGGCAACTTGCATGCCGTTCTTCTTGAAGTTCCCATTCTTCCCTTTGCCCTTTTTCTTGAAACTAGTGGTCTTGTTAACCATCAATACTTGATGCTCCTTCTTGATTTCTACCTCCATAGCCTTTAGCATCGCGAAGAGCTCGGGAATAGTCTTTTCCATCCCTTGCATATTATAGTTCACCGCGAAGCCTTTATAGCTTGGTGGCAGTGATTGAAGAACTCTGTCAATGACACTATCATCAGGAAGATTAACTCCGAGTTGAGTCAAGTGGTTGTGGTGCCCAGACATTCTGAGTATGTGTTCACTGACAGAAATATTCTCCTCCATTTTGCAGCTATAGAACTTATTGAAGACTTCATATCTCTCAACTCGGGCATTTGCTTGAAATATTAACTTCAACTCCTGGAACATCTCATATGCTCAATGACGTTCAAAACATCTTTGAAGTCCCAATTCTAAGCCGTAAAGCATGGCACATTGAACTATCGAGTAGTCATCAGCTTTGCTCTGCCAGACGTTCATAACGTCCGGAGTTGCTTGCTACCTCTTGAGCACTGCGTTGGTTTTCCCTTGAAGAGGAAAGGGTGATGCAGCAAAGTAGCGTAAGTATTTCCCTCAGTTTTTGAGAACCAAGGTATCAATCCAGTAGGAGGCTACGCACAAGTCCCTCGTACCTACACAAAACAAATAAATCCTTGCAACCAACGCGATAAGGGGTTGTCAATCCCTACATGGTCACTTACGAGAGTGAGATCTGATAGATATGATAGGATAATATTTTTGGTATTTTTGTGATAAAGATGCAAATTATAATAAAAGCAAAGTAAAAGGCAAAGGAAATAACAAAGTGTTGGAAGATTAATATGATGAAGATAGACCCGGGGGCCGTAGGTTTCACTAGTGGCTTCTCTCGAGAGCATATGTATTTTACGGTGGGTGAACGAATTACTGTTGAGCAATTGAAAGAATTGAGCATAGTTATGAGAATATCTAGGTATGATCATATATATAGGCATCACGTCCGAGACAAGTAGACCGACTCCTGCCTGCATCTACTACTATTACTCCACTCATCGACCGCTATCCAGCATGCATCTAGAGTATTAAGTTCATAAAAACAGAGTAACGCCTTAAGCAAGATGACATGATGTAGAGGGATAAATTCATGCAATATCATAAAAACCCCATCTTGTTATCCTCGATGGCAACAATACAATACGTGCCTTGCTGCCCCTACTGTCACTGGGAAAGGACACCGTAAGATTGAACCCAAAGCTAAGAACTTCTCCCATTGCAAGAAAGATCAATCTAGTAGGCCAAACCAAACTGATAATTCGAAGAGACTTGCAAAGATAACCAATCATACATAAAAGAATTCAGAGAAGATTCAAATACTGTTCGTAGATAATCTTGATCATAAACCCACAATTCATCGGTCTCAACAAACACACCGCAAAAAGAAGATTACATCGAATAGATCTCCACGAGAGAGGGGGAGAACATTGTATTGAGATCCAAAAAGAGAGAAGAAGCCATCTAGCTACTAACTATGGACCCGAAGGTCTGAGGTAAACTACTCACACTTCATCGGAGGGGCTATGGTGATGATGTAGAAGCCCTCCGTGATGGATGCCCCCTCCGGCGGAGCTCCGGAACAGGCCCCAAGATGGGATCTCGTGGGTACAGAAGGTTGCGGCGGTGGAATTAGGTTTTTGGCTCCATATCTGATCGTTTGGGGGTACGTAGGTATATATAGGAGGAAGGAGTATGTCGGTGGAGCAACAGGGGGCCCACGAGGGTGGAGGGCGCGCCCTGGGGGGTAGGCGCGCCCCCCTACCTCGTGGCCTCCTCCTTTGTTTCTTGACGTAGGGTCCAAGTCTCCCGGATCATATTCTTCCTAAAAATCACGTTCCCGAAGGTTTCGTTCCGTTTAGACTCCGTTTGATATTCCTTTTATGCGAAACTCTCAAATAGGCAAAAAACAGCAATTCTGGGCTGGGCCTCCGGTTAATAGGTTAATCCCAAAAATAATATAAAAGTGAATAATAAAGCCCAATAATGTCCAAAACAGTAGATAATATAGCATGGAGCAATAAAAAAAATTATAGATACATTGGAGACATATCAAGCATCCCCAAGCTTAATTCCTGCTCGTCCTCGAGTAGGTAAATGATAAAAACAGAATTTTTTTATGTGGAGTGCTACTTGGCATAATTTCAATGTAATTCTTCTTAATTGTGGTATGAATATTCAGATCCGAAAGATTCAAGACAAAAGTTTAATATTGACATAAAAATAATAATACTTCAAGCATACTAACAAAGCAATTATGTCTTCTCAAAATAACATGGCCAAAGAAAGTTATCCCTACAAAATCATATAGTCTGGCTATGCTCTATCTTCACCACACAAAGTATTTAAATCATGCACAACCCCGATGACAAGCCAAGCAATTGTTTCATACTTTTGACATTCTCAAACTTTTTCAATCTTCACGCAATACATGAGCGTGAGCCATGGACATAGCACTATATGTGGAATAGAATGGTGGTTGTGGAGAAGACAAAAAGGGAGAAGATAGTCTCACATCAACTAGGCGTATCAACGGGCTATGGAGATGCCCATCAATAGATATCAATGTGAGTGAGTAGGGATTGCCATGCAACGGATGCACTAGAGCTATAAGCATATGAAAGCTCAACAAAAGAAACTAAGTGGGTGTGCATCCAACTCGCTTGCTCACGAAGACCTAGGGCATTTTGAGGAAGCCCATCATTGGAATATACAAGCCAAGTTCTATAATGAAAAATTCCCACTCGTATATGAAAGTGACAAAATGAGAGACTCTCTATCATGAAGATCATGGTGCTACTTTGAAGCACAAGTGTGGTAAAAGGATAGTAACATTGTCCCTTCTCTCTTTTTCTCTCATTTTTTCATTTGGGCCTTTTCTTCCTTGTTCTATGGCCTCTTTTTTTCGTCCAGAGTCTCATCCCGACTTGTGGGGGAATCATAGTCTCCATCATCCTTTTCCTCACTTGGGACAATGCTCTAAAAATGAAGATCATCACACTTTTATTTTCTTACAACTCAACAATTACAACTCGATACTTAGAACAAAATATGACTCTATATGAATGCCTCCGGCGGTGTACCGGGATATGCAATGAATCAAGAGTGACATGTATGAAAGAATTATGAACGGTGGCTTTGCCACAAATACGATGTCAACTACATGATCATGCAAATCAATATGACAATGATGGAGCGTGTCACAATAAACGAAACGGTGGTAATTGCATGGCAATATATCTCGGAATGGCTATGGAAATGCCATGATAGGTAGGTATGGTGGCTGTTTTGAGGAAGGTATATGGTGGGTGTATGATACCGGCAAAAAGTGCGCGGTATTAGAGAGGCTAGCAATGGTGGAAGGAAGAAGGGTGCGTATAATCCATGGACTCAACATTAGTCATAAAGAACTCATATACTTATTGCAAAAATCTACAAGTTATCAAAGCAAAGTATTACGCGCATGCTCCTAGGGGGATAGATTGGTAGGAAAAGACCATCGCTTGTCCTCGACCGCCACTCATAAGGAAGACAATCAATAAATAAATCATGCTCCGACTTCATCACATAACTGTTCACCATACGTGCATGCTACGGGAATCACAAACTTTAACAGAAGTATCTCTCAAATTCACAACTACTCAACTAGCATGACTCTAATATCACCATCTTTATATCTCAAAACAATTATCAAGCATCAAACTTTTCTTAGTATTCAACACACTCATAAGAATTCTTACAAATCTTGAATGCTTAGCGTATTAGGATTATTTAAGCAAATTACCATGCTATTTAAGACTCTCACAATAATCTAAGTGAAGCATGAGAGATCAATAGTTTCTATAAAACAAATCCACCACCGTGCTCTAAAAGATATAAGCGAAGTACTAGAGCAAAACTATGTAACTCAAAAGATATAAGCGAAGCACATAGAGTATTCTAACAAATTCCAAATCATGTATGGCTCTTTGAAAAGTTGTGTACAGCAAGGATGATTGTGGTAAACTAAAAATCAAAGACTCAAATCATACAAGACGTTCCAAGCAAAACACATATCATGTGGTGAATAAAAATATAGCTCCAAGTAAAGTTACCGATGGAAGTAGACGAAAGAGGGGATGCCTTCCGGGGCATCCCCAAGCTTTGGCTTTTAGGTGTCCTTAGATTATCTTGGGGGTTCCATGGTCATCCCCAAGCTTAGGCTCTTTCCACTCCTTGTTCCATAATCCATCAAATCTTTCACCCAAAACTTGAAAACTTCACAACACAAAACTCAGCAGAAAATCTCGTGAGCTCCGTTAGTGAAAGAAAACAAAAGACCACTTCAAGTTACTGTAATGAACTCATTCTTTATTTATATTGGTGTTAAACCTACTGTATTCCAACTTCTCTATGGTTTATAAACTATTTTACTAGCCATAGATTCATCAAAATAAGCAAACAACACACCGAAAAACAGAATCTGTCAAAAACAGAACAGTCTGTAGTAATCTGTAACTAACGCAAACTTCTGGAACTCCAAAAAATCATCCAAAATAGGACGACCTAGACAATTTGTTTATTGATCAGAACCAATTTGAATCACTATTTTATCACGTTCTGGTGATTTTTAACAATTGTTTTCGTGAACAGAAAGTTTCTGGAAATTTCTGCAAGATCAAATAACTATCATCCAAGAAGATCCTATAGGTTTAACTTGGCACAAACACTAATTAAAACATAAAAACACATCTAACCAGAGGCTAGATCAAAGATTTATTGAATAACAGCAAGTAAAAATATTGGGTTGTCTCCCAACAAGCGCTTTCCTTTAAAGCCTTTTAGCTAGGCATTGATAATTTTAATGATGCTCTCATAAAAGACAAGAATTGAAGCGCAAAGAGAGCATCATGAAACACGTGACAAACACATCTAAGTCTAACATACTTCCTATGCATATGCATCTTATAGAAAAACAAATTATCATAGCAAGCAAAAACTAGCATATGCAAGGAAGCGGAAAGGAACGATAGCAATCTCAACATAACGAGAGGTAATTTAGTAATATGAAAATTTCTATAACCATATTTTCCTCTCTCATAATAATTACATGTAGGATCATAAGAAAATTCAACAATATAGCTACCAAATAACATATTCTCAACACGATCCACATGCATGCGAAGTTGACACTCTTCCAAAATAGTGGGATTATCATTAACTAAAGTCATGAGCTCTCCAAACCCACTTTTATCAAAAATTTCATAAGATTGAATATTCTCCAAATATGTGGGATTTAAAGTTGACACTCTTCCAAACCCACTTTCAATATTATTTCAAACACTATTATCAATCTCATATTCATCATGGGGCTTAAATAAATTTTCAAGATCTAAGAAGAATTTCCCCAATCCTGATCATTGCAACAAGTAGTAGACATAGCAAAACTAGCATCCCCAAGCTTAGGGTTTTGCATACTATTAGCACGATCGACATCAAGAGAATTTATAGTAAAATCATTGAAATCATGCTTTTCATCGAGGGAACTATCAAGCATGGGTGCAATAGCAACAATCTTAACATAAGGAACTATAGCAAATTTGTCTTCATAAATATTGGCATCATGGCCACAAGAATAGCAAGCATCATGTTCATCAAGGGATATTTCAACCAAATCATCGGAATCATCATTATCTATAGATTCATGCATATCATTATTTTCTTCCAAAGCAACGGTCATTCTTTCAATAAATTCTTGGACATAGACATTATGAGCAAGGTTTTCATTGCAATATTTAAGTATGACGGAATTTTCAGATTTGTTGAGAGTAAAATCATACTTTTCAATCAAAGAAGCAACTTCATGAGCACCCTTAAAAACGACAAATTCTTCAATTTTTTCGATATCATAGTAGCTATAAACACCCTTTGCATAAGAAGATAAGATTTCATTATTATTGAAATCACATAGGTAGGGAAGGTGTTTTTTAGGGTTCTTAGAGCAACAAGTAAAATCACAAATTTCACAAAGATTCCAAGCATAGCATAGCAAACTATTTATACGATACCATAAGAGCTTCCCTTTTCAGACAAACGATGACGCACAAAATGAGCATGCTCATCTAAAGATTTCCCGTCAACTAGGCTAGTTGGGGTTTCAGCACGAGCGCATAAGGATCGAAGATGATCCAAGTAGAACACTTTAAGTGGATCCATATCAATAGATTTTCAGCAAGTGAAGATGCAAGCATATAGAAGGCACATGGCAACACGAGCAAACAAAAGGACGAACGGAAAAGAGAGGGCGAATAAAACGGCAAGGGTGAAGTGGGCGAGAGGAAAACGAGAGGCAAATGGAAAATAATGTAATGCGGGAGATAAGGGATTGTGATGGGTACTTGGTATGTTGACATTTGCGTAGACCTCCCCGGCAACGGCGCCAGAAATCCTTCTTGCTACCTCTTGAGCATTGCGTTGGTTTTCCCTTGAAGAGGAAAGGGTGATGCAGCAAAGTAGCGGAAGTATTTCCCTCAGTTTTTGAGAACCAAGGTATCAATCCAGTAGGAGGCTACGCGCGAGTCCCTCGTACCTACACAAAACAAATAAATCCTCGCAACCAACGCGATAAGGGGTTGTCAATCCCTACAATGTCACTTACGAGAGTGAGATCTGATAGATATGCTAGGATAATATTTTTGGTATTTTTGTGATAAAGATGCAAAGTAAAATAAAAGCAAAGTAAAAGGCAAAGGAAATAACTAAGTGTTGGAAGATTAATATGATGAAGATAGACCCGGGGGCCATAGGTTTCACTAGTGGCTTATCTCGAGAGCATAAGTATTTTACGGTGGGTGAACGAATTACTGTTGAGCAATTGACAGAATTGAGCATAGTTATGAGAATATCTAGGTATGATCATATATATAGGCATCACGTCCGAGACAAGTAGACCGACTCCTGCCTGCATCTACTACTATTACTCCACTCATCGACCGCTATCCAGCATGCATCTAGAGTATTAAGTTCATAAAAACAGAGTACGCCTTAAGCAAGATGACATGATGTAGAGGGATAAATTCATGCAATATGATAAAAAAAACCCATCTTGTTATCCTCGATGGCAACAATACAATACGTGCCTTGCTGCCCCTACTATCACTGGGAAAGGACACCGCAAGATTGAACCCAAAGCTAAGCACTTCTCCCATTGCAAGAAAGATCAATCTAGTAGGCCAAACCAAACTGATAATTCAAAGAGACTTGCAAAGATAACCAATCATACATAAAAGAATTCAGAGAAGATTCAAATATTGTTCATAGATAATCTTGATCATAAACCCACAATTCATCGGTCTCAACAAACACACCGCAAAAAGAAGATTACATCGAATAGATCTCCACGAGAGAGGGGGAGAACATTGTATTGAGATCCAAAAAGAGAGAAGAAGCCATCTAGCTACTAACTATGGACCCGAAGGTCTGAGGTAAACTACTCACACTTCATCGGAGGGGCTATGGTGATGATGTAGAAGCCCTCCGTGATGGATGCCCCCTCCGGCGGAGCTCCGGAACAGGCCCCAAGATGGGATCTCGTGGGTACAGAAGGTTGCGGCGGTGGAATTAGGTTTCTGGCTCCGTATCTGATCGTTTGGGGGTACGTAGGTATATATAGGAGGAAGGAGTACGTCGGTGGAGCAACAGGGGGCCCACGAGGGTGGACGGCGCGCCCTGGGGGGTAGGCGCGCCCCCCTACCTCGTGGCCTCCTCCTTTGTTTCTTGACGTAGGGTTCAAGTCTCCCGGATCATATTCTTCCTAAAAATCACGTCCCGAAGATTTCATTCCGTTTGGACTCCGTTTGATATTCCTTTTCTGCGAAACTCTGAAATAGGCAAAAACAGGAATTCTGGGCTGGGCCTCCGGTTAATAGGTTAGTCCCAAAAATAATATAAAAGTGAATAATAAAGCCCAATAATGTCCAAAACAGTAGATAATATAGCATGGAGCAATCAAAAATTATAGATACGTTGGAGACGTATCATTGCTCCTGCAGCGGGTCTTGCACCTAGCGGTGCTTCCAGGACGTAATTCTTCTGTGCAGCAATGAGGATAATCCTCAAGTTACGGACCCAGTCCATGTAGTTGCTACCATCATCTTTCAACTTAGCTTTCTCTAGGAACACTTTAAAATTCAAGGGAACGGTAGCACGGGCCATTGATCTATAACAACATAGACATGCAAAAACTATCAGGTACTAAGTTCCTGATAAATTAAAGTTCAATTAATCATATTACTTAAGAACTCCCACTTAGATAGACATCCCTCTAGTCATCTAAATGATCACGTGATCCATATCAACTAAACCATGTCCGATAATCACGTGAGATGGAGTAGTTTTCAATGGTGAACATCACTATGTTGATCATATCTACTATATGATTCATGTTCGACCTTTCGGTCTCAGTGTTCCGAGGCCATATCTGCATATGCTAGGCTCGTCAAGTTTAACCCGAGTATTATGCACGTGCAAAACTGGCTTGCACCCGTTGTATGTGAACATAGAGCTTATCACACCCGATCATCACGTGGTGTCTCGGCACGACGAACTGTAGCAACGGTGCATACTTAGGGAGAACAATTATACCTTGAAATTTAGTGAGGGATCATCTTATAATGCTACCGCCGTACTAAGCAAAATAAGATGCATAAAGGATAAACATCACATGCAATCAAAATATGTGACATGATATGGCCATCATCATCTTGTGCCTTTGATCTCTATCTCCAAAGCACCGTCATGATCTCCATCGTCACCAGCTTGACACCTTGATCTCCATCGTAGCATCGTTGTCATCTCGCCAACTATTGCTTCTATGACTATCACTACCGCTTAGTGATAAAGTAAAGCAATTACATGGCGGATTGCATTTCATATAATAAAGCAACAACCATAAGGCTCCTGCCAGTTGCCGATAACTTTTACAAAACATGATCATCTCATACAACAATTTATACCTCATCACGTCTTGACCATATCACATCACAACATGCCCTGCAAAAACAAGTTAGACGTCCTCTACTTTGTTGTTGCAAGTTTTACGTGGCTGCTATGGGCTTCTAGCAAGAACCGTTCTTACCTACTTATCAAAACCACAACGATTTATCGTCAAGTGTGATGTTTTAACCTTCAACAAGGACCGGCCATAGTCAAACTCGATTCAACTAAACTTGGAGAAATAGACACCCGCTAGCCACCTGTGTGCGAAGCACGTCGGTAGAACCAGTCTCATGAACGCGGTCATGTAATGTCGGTCCAGGCTGCTTAATCCAATAATACAGCTGAATGAAAGTAAGACGTTGGTGGTAAGCAGTATGACTATTATCGCCCACAACTCTTTGTGTTCTACTCGTGCATATAACATCTACGCATAGACCTAGATCATCGGCCACTGTTGGGGAACGCAATATTTCAAAAAAAAAATCCTACGATCACGCAAGATCTATCTAGGAGATGCATAGCAATGGGACGGGAGAGTGTGTCCACGTACCCTCATAGACCGAAAGCGGAAGCGTTTAGTAACGCGGTTGATGTAGTCGAACGTCTTCACAATCCAACCGATCCAAGTACCGAACCTACGGCACCTCCGTGTTCAGCACACGTTCAACACGATGACGTCCCTTCAGCTCTTAGTCCAGTTGAGGTCGAGGGAGAGTTCCGTCAGCACGACGGCGTGGCGACAGTGATGATGAAGTTACCGGCGCAGGGCTTCGCCTAAGCACTACGACGATATGACCGAGGTGTTAAACTATGGAGGGGGGCACCGCACAGCTAAGAGAAGACTTGTTGTGCCTTTGGGGTGCCCCCTCCCCCGTATATAAAGGAGGAGGGGAGGAGGCGGCCGTCCTAGGGGGCGTGCCAAAGAGGGGAGTCCAACTAGGACTCCCAATCCTAGTTTGACTCCCTTTCCTTTTCCGGAGAGGGGGAAAGAGGGAAGGGAGAGGAAGAGGAGATGGTAAGGGAGGCGCGCCCCCTCCCAAGTCCAATTCGGACTCCCTATAGGGAGGGGGCGCGGCCACCCCTTGTGGGCTGCCTCCCATCTCCCCTATGGCCCATGTACGTCCAATATTCCCTCGGGGGGTTCCGGTAACCCCTCTGTACTCTGAAAAATGCCCGAATCACTTAGAACCATTCCGATGTCCGATGCAACCTTCCAGTATATGAATCTTTACCTCTCGACCATTTCGAGACTCCTCGTCATGTCCGTGATCTCATTCGGGACTCGAACAGACTTCGGTCATCAAATCACATAACTCATAATACAAATCGTTATCGAACGTTAAGCGTGCGGATCCTACGGGTTCGAGAACTATGTATACATGACCGAGACACATCTCCGATCAATAACCAATAGCGGAACCTGGATGCTCACATTGGCTCCTACATATTCTACGAAGATCTTTATCGGTCAAACCGCATAACAACAACTCATTAGTCACATTGCTTGCAAGGCTTATAGTGATGTGCATTACCGAGAGGGCCAAGAGATACCTCTGCGATACACGGAGTGACAAATCCTAATCTCGATCTATGCCAACTCAACAAACACCATCGGAGACACCTGTAGAGCATCTTTATAATCACCCAGTTACGTTGTGACGTTTGATAGCACACAAAGTGTTCCTCCGGCATTCGGGAGTTACATAATCTCATAGTCAGAGGAATATGTATAAGTCATGAAGAAAGCAATAGCATTAAAACTAAACGATCATTATGCTAAGCTAACGGATGGTCTTGTCCATCACATCATTATCTAATGATGTGATCCCGTTCATCAAATGACAACACATGTCTATGGTCAGGAAACTTAACCATCTTTGAATAACGAGCTAGTCAAGTAGAGGCATACTAGGGACACTCTGTTCGTCTATGTATTCACACATGTACTAAGTTTCCGGTTAATAAAATTCTAGCATGAATAATAAACATTTATCATGATATAAGGAAATATAAATAACAACTTTTTATTGCCTCTAGGGCATATTTCCTTCAGGGTTCTCGCGACCATGGCTACAACGGCATCCTCATTCACCTGCATGCTGGTGATCTGTCCCTCTGCATGTCGGTGCTGCACGAGGAGCTATATGTTGTACCGCTGCTCCTCTTGAGGCGCAAACAGCTGTGGTTGTTCCTCCTCTGCATTGAGTGATGGAGTCAAATCCAACAGATCTCGCCTAGAGGGTCGAGTCGGTAGCCTTGACATGATGGTAACTGGGGACACAAGATTTACCCAGGTTTGGGCTCTCCTGAAAAGATAATACCCTACGTCCTACTTTGATTGTATTGATTTGAAGGGAGTACAGAGTACATGTTGATCTACCACAAGATCATGTGTGTATGATAGTTATGAATATCTAGAATATGATCTATCGACTAGCCTGGCCTCGATTTATATAATATACTAGAGACCTAGGATAACAGGAGTTCTACTGGGCTATGTCGTTGGAGAGGAGTCCTCCATGGATTAGGCGTCCTTGTCTTGAACAACAACACTTTTGAAATATTCCTCCTATGCATCATGGGACTTCTTGACGTGGCCCCTTGATGAACTGCCATGGAGGGTCCTTGGCCCAGCCCACCTGGCTAGGAGATGCTCCTCGACTCTTCAGAACAACTCCTTGTCCTCAGTCATCGGTCTTGAAAGCTGATTCAACAAGTATTCCCACTTCTGATCTTGAGGATAGCCGAAGCACATCTGAGTATACATGCTGGGCATCTAAGGAGCCCCTTTAGGTTCTCGGTCTTTATCAAATGCCTTAATTTTTTCATGCCACGCCATGGGTTTGAAGTTTTTTTCATGTATAGCGATGCCTCTTGCAGCTGGTCTCTATGCTAGACTGCTTCCGAAGTGGTGCACCACCTTGGTTTTGAGTTGTCGATGTAGCTGGCTAGCCTCTATGGAAAAAAGTTAACCTGCAAAGCCAGTTTCCGTGAGCGAATTTTTTGTGGAATAATTTCGATTGATGCAATTTATTCTCTGTCAAGATGCATAGCCAGTAGCCCTCAAGGCGTGTGTCGGCCTAAAGTCCGGTATGCACATGAAGGAAAGAATAAAACCAATGGTCCCAGTAGCCCCTGAGATTTAGGTCAATTCATGAAATGCCCTAAGGATCAAATCCTTGCTCGGCAGCATACTTTAGAAATAGAAATGCAGTGCAACGGCCCCCGAGACTCAGGTCGGTTGTGGCCGGCCGACATGAGGAAAGAATAAAAGGTTAACCTGCCAAGCCACAGGTTTGAAGTTTTTTTTCATGTATAGCGATGCCTCTTGCAGCTGGTCTCTATGCTAGACTGCTTCTGAAGTGGTGCACCACCTTGGTTTTGAGTTGTCGATGTAGCTGGCTGGCCTCTGTGGAAAAAAAGTTAACCTTCCAAGCCAGTTTCCGTAAGCGAATTTTTCGTGGAATTTTTTTGGCACTCGTCTTAGGGTTTGGTCTCAGTTTGGCAACTACAGTCGGGTGTAATCTCATAGAAGTGAACTCCGACAACATCGAGGTGATAGAGACGATAAAGAATGGAGGTCATTCTTTCGGTCTATCAGCGACAGTTTTTGATTATATATATCACCTTGCGTGTGATTTCCCGCATATTATTTTTTGAGCATGCTCATAGTGAGACTAATTGTGCTTCCCATGATTTAGCCAAACTAACTAGAAGTAAGGTGTGTGCGGGGCGGATTGATGATCCACCCGTAAAGATTGTTAATCCTCTTGTAAAAGATAATATGGTAATCACCTTGCAATAAAAAGTACTTAGATGTCTAAAAATCCCATGAGTCAAGACTTTGATTGGTCCACGTCCTTTCTTTCCACGCATGGCATCCCATCTGTGTTGTCACGTATCCCCCTTCCCACCCGCGCCGACGGTGGCCTAAGTGCTCACACAATCACAATGCATTTGAATGTTGTCAATCCTAAGGCATCTCTCTCGTGACATAAGATGAGAAATCTACTTTTTTCTGTGAGGTTTTGGCGAGGCGTGCATGCATAGTTATAGATGGTGTTTTCGTCTCCAATCCTGATTTTGCTAAGGTGTTCATTTCCAATATGGATCCGTACTAGTATGGCAGAAAAACGGATAATGCGCTATTGATTAAGGTTGCAGCCGAAAAAGAATTTTTAACAGGTAAAATAACATCGTATTAAAATTATACACATTTTCTAATGAAATTCCATATATGACAAGTTAAATTTGGAATTAGAGTTTAAAAGACATAGATATTTTAAAAAGCATTTAATATGTATTGCAGGTTGATTAACCTAATTATCATAGGGTTTCTAGCAAAAACAAGAATCTGACTTAAAACTAACCTGCAGGTTTATTACCAGAAACATCTGGTGGTTTCCTGTAAATGCAAAAATTAAAATTAAAACTGGACCACGGGTTGATTATCAGAAGAATCAGGAGGTTTAGTGCAAAATAGCATGACGAACCCAGATCAATTTACTGAAGGAAATATGCCCTAGAGGCAATAAGAAAGTTGTTATTTTATATTTCCTTATATCATGATAAATGTTTATCATTCATGCTAGAATTGTATTAACCGGAAACTTGATACATGTGTGGATACATAGACAAAACACTGTGTCTCTAGTAAGCCTCTACTAGACTAGCTCGTTAATCAAAGATGGTTAAGTTTCCTAACCATAGACATGTGTTGTCATTTGATGAACGAGATCACATTATTAGGAGAATGATGTGATGGAAAAGACCCATCCGTTAGCTTAACATATTGATCGTTCAGTTTTATTGCTATTGCTTTCTTCATGACTTATACATATTCCTTTGACTATGAGATTATGCAACTCCTGAATACCGGAGTAATACCTTGTGTGCTATCAAACGTCACAACGTAATTGGGTGATTATAAAGATGCTCTACAGGTGTCTCCGATTGTGTTTGTTGTGTTGGCATAGATCGAGATTAGGATTTGTCACTCCAAGTATCGGAGAGGTATCTCTGGGCCCTCTCGGTAATGCAGATCATGAAGCAATGTGACTAATGAGTTAGTTGCGGGATGATGCATTACGGAACGAGTAAAGAGACTTGCCGGTAACGAGATTGAACTAGATATGAAGATACCGACGATCGAATCTCGGGCAAGTAACATACAGATGACAAAGGGAATGACGTATGTTGTCATTGCGGTTAGACCGATAAAGATCTTCGAAGAATATGTAGGAACCAAGGTTCCCCTGTTGGTTATTGATCGGAGATGTGTCTTGATCATGTCTACATAGTTCTCGAACCCGTAGGGTCCGCACGCTTAACGTTCGATCACGATTTGTATTATGAGTTGTGTGTTTTGGTGACCGAAGATTGTTCGGAGTCCCGAATGAGATCATGGACATGACGAGGAGTCTCAAAATGGTCGAGAGGTAAAGATTGATATATTGTACGATAGTATTCGGACACCGAAATGGTTTCGAAGTGTTTCGGATATTTATCGGAGTACCGAGGGGTTACCGGAACCCCCCGGGGAAAGTAATGGGCCACAATGGGCCATATGGGAGAGAGAGGGCAGCCCACAAGGGGTGGCGCCCCCCATGGGGAGTCCGAATTGGACAAGGGAAGGGGGCGCGGCCCCCCTTTCCTTCTCCCTCTCCCTCTCCTTCCCCCTTTCCCCCTCCGAAGAAAGGAAGGGGGGCGAATTGGACTAGGAGTCCAAGTGGGACTCCTCCCACTTGGAGCGCCCCCTAGGCCGGCCCCCTCCCCTCCCCTTCCTTTATATACAGGGGCATGGGGGCACCCCAAAGCACATCAATTGTTTCTTAGCCGTGTGCAGT
>NC_057805.1:442068302-442083043 GCF_018294505.1 Triticum aestivum
TCCTCCAGTCATATTGTCGTAGTGCTTAGGCGAAGCCCTGCGCGGATCACATCACCATCACCGTCGCCATGCCGTCGTGCTGACGAAACTCTCCCTCGACACTTTGCTGGATGAAGAGTTTGAGGGACGTCATCGAGCTGAACGTGTGCAGAATTCGGGGGTGTCGTACATTCAGTGCTTTATCGGTTGGATCGCGAAGACGTTTGACTACATCAACCGCGTTAAGTTAACGCTTCCTCTTTCGGTGTACGAGGGTACGTGGACACACTCTCCCCCTCTTATTGCTATGCATCTCCTAGATAGATCTTGCGTGATCGTAGGAATTTTTTTAAATTTGCATGCTACGTTTCCTAACATTTATTTAGCATGGTGTAGTAGATAAAAATAGATTCTAGATAAATACTCCTATCTGCAAAACTCAAGCTAAAATTCCTACGCAGGAGATAATACCTTTGTCTTCCATGCACGAAACCCTCGCCTAGATCTAGAAGGAGACCGACACATGCTATCTGGAAGGAAGACCGAGATCGAAAAAGTATTTTTACCGGTGGCGGGAGGCACCGGCGCACCATCCGCCGTCCATCCTGTTTCATCAAGATTCGTGCTGTCAGACTCTGTATAAGTTGTAAATTGATTCCCACTGCTATACCCGGTCAATACAACTGCACACTTGAGACAAAACAGTGTCTGACAGCTTTTTGCAGGAGAGAGAGAGAGAGTTAGAACCGAGAGATGTGCTCTGCATGCATTCCCTGTCTCTCCATACAAATGATTTGTATTTAATTTCATCCTTATATTTTGCATGATTGATATCTGTTAAATGAAATATCCATTTTTGAAACTTTATATATATTTTGAATCGTGATGACAAGATCTTCAGAACAAGATCAATCTTGGATATATTTAAACTTCTTTTTATTTTATATATTTCAGTTATCTTTGAATTGACTTTCATAAAACACAAAATTGTTTCGCTGTGAAATGATATTTATTTCACACATTTTAAAAGATGGATTTAGGCTCATTCAAAAATTATTTCACTCATTATCAAAAGATGGATTTAGGCTCATTCAAAACACTGGATTCATTGAATTAAAATACGTATTTCACTTATTTCAGAAAGTTGATTTCAATCATTAGAAAAACTCATTTGTTTATGTTCAAAAAACCAATTTCACTCATCTGAAGAAACATATTTCACTCATCTGAAGAAAATAATTTTTACTCACTTGTGAAAATATATTTCACTTAGTTGAGAAAACATATTTCAAAATTGATTTCACTCGATGCAAAGAACTGATTTCAATTATTTCAAAAAACCTATTTCACACAATTCAAAAAGTTATCAAATGGAAAAACAATTTCACTCACTTCATAAAACAGATTTCGCTCATTTATAAAAAAACAATTTCACTTATTTTAGTTGTTTCAAAAAAGTGATTTCACTCATTACAATATCTTTTGTAATGAGTGAAATCACTTTTTTGAAACTAATTTCAGTTGTTTCAAAAAAGTGATTTCACTCGTTACAAAAGATAGATTTCACTCATTTCACTAGTTTCAGAAAAAAATTACACCCACAATATACACACTGAAATATATGTTTCAATTATTTGAAATAATTTATATCTATGAACTTAGTGAAATTTATTTTTTGGACAAAGTGAAATGTGAAACTCGTTATTTCTAAATCTAGTTGAAAAATATTCAAGTTTGAACTTGTTCTGAAGATCATGTTGCAAGGAATTTCAATATATAAAAAAATTCAATAACGTATTTTTAATGTCAAAGATAGTGACAATCTAAAATTGTAAGCAAAAATAAAAAGATGCATTTGTTTGGAAGGGCAGAGAGAGGAAAGAAGTTGCATGCATGCGTACATTGCACTGGCAAAAGTAGTACCTATAGCTGACATACTAGTGCAAAGTGGTGAAAAGAGATGGACCAGCCATCTGACATCCAAAAGTGCTATACGAGAGATGGGTTATGAGAATACTAGTGCTATACAAGAGGTGGGCCACGTGAACGTACGAATCGGAAACCAGACGAACGGTGGATGGCTTGCCGGTACCTCCAGGATCCGGTAAAGAGACTTTGCGAGACCGAGATCCTGGTTGTGGACGAAGGTACGAGCGGCATTCCTTTGCGCGGCTACACGAGCCAGAAAGTCAAGGTTGCTCCAGCATGAGCCACAACCAACTGTGAAGAGGTCAGCATTCAGCAGGCCACCAACCCAAGCCCGGCCGCGTATGACCAGGTACCTACTAGTAGTGCAGTAGTATAATACTAGTGGTGGCTTTTGTTCAAACGCACATGACTACTTAACCCCAAAATCCAATATCCAAATGTCATTCCACCAACCCATCTCGCTAGGCGCTTGGTTGTATATAAAGCGCACGGCAGCATAAAAAATATAACAGCAACCCAACCCCCGCTAAGCATCAGCAGAGTCTTGCCTTCTACCTCCTCTGCTCTGCATTCCTCCTTCCAGTTCCAACCGCAATCAATGGCCGCCATGAAGATCACCCTCCTTGCCGTGGCCGCAATCTCGGCAGTCTTACTAGGCACCGCGTCGGCGGCGACCTACGGTGTCGGCGAGCCGGGCGGTTCGTGGACCCTCAACACCGACTACAGTAACTGGGTGTCCAACAAGAAGTTCCACCCGGGTGACGAGATCGTCTTCAAGTACTCAACCCCGGCGCACAACGTGGTCGAGGTGAGCAAGGCCGGCTACGACTCCTGCAGCACCGACAGCGCCATCAACACCTTAACCTCCGGCAACGACGTCGTCGCCATCAACGCCACCGGCACCCGATACTTCATCTGCGGCATCCCTGGCCACTGCAGCCCCACTGCCGCAGCCAGCATGAAGGTCGTGATCGACGTCGTCCCGAGTTCCTCCTCACCGTCGTCACCCATGCCGGCTGCCGGTCCCGGCGCGAGCAACCTGCCGCCACCCTCCTCTACCGCAACCTCTGCCGGGGCCACAGCAGGATTTGGCCTTGTCGTCCTACTGGCCGCCAGCCTCATGGCTTAGAACGCATATTTCAGCCAGCTGCATCCGGCACGCACATATGAGCTTACATATTGTTTGATTGGTTATTATGGGGAATATATACATGTATTATTGCTTAGAGCGAGGATGTGAGAACTACTTTGTATCTCTCACGTTTGTATGTAATCTACTGGCCTTTAGGCATTTCATATTATTTTTGAGGTAAAATTAGTAAATGTGCGTCAGTAGATTACATACAAACGTGAGAGATACAAAGTAGTTCTCACATCTTCGCTCTAAGCAATAATACATGTATATATTCCCCAGTAATAACCAACCAATCAATATGTAAGCTCATATGTGCCTAGCCAGAGCAAAGTTAGCAACGTCGAAAGAAATTTAATAATATCGATTTGTCATGATTTTTTAACCATCCCATATTATGTTAGTACCTCCGTCCGGAATAAACTATCGCTGAAATGAGTGTTGAACTGTAGTTGAAATGAGTGTATCGTACACTCATTTCAGCGACAGTTAACTCCTCGGAACGGTCGCCCTTTCCCACATGGTGGCTGTCCATCAGTTACGCACGCATCCCACATGGCGGCTGCCCTACAGAAACGTGCGCCTCCACCTCCGGCGTGTCGTCTGCGATGCTCTACGTTATCAGCTCTATCTTCGACGCACATCACAACGCCGCCGCAACCAGGGTAGGCAACGTCCCCGAACGGCCATATGGGCAGCTCATCTCGTAGCCCATCCCGTGTTTCTTGAACATGTGTTTTCACATCCAGAGGACTCGGGACGAAACCATTCGAGTTGGATCCAGATCAAATTCTACGGTACTCAATTTGATAAACAAAACATGTGTCATATACTCCCTCCGTCCGGAATTATTTGCCATATACATCCATTCGAGCGACAAGTAATTTCAGAAGGAGGTAGTTATGACCTAACACATGTTTTGTTAGTCAAACAAATCGATACCATCTCAAAACTTCCAAAAAAATTAGAGAAGCAGGAGTCACATGTACAGTAAAAGTTTTGCAGTCTAAAAATATCAACCGTGTAGTAATCAATTACTGATCTGAGCTCAACTGCTGATAAGGATAACAAATCACAATCAAAACAATGTTGACAAGTAGTAACAAGAACGTAGAACTAGGACATGAATCAATATAGGGTGAACCCAAAGAACTGCCCAACTAGAAGAGCTAACCCCATGCATACAGCTACAAGGGAAGCAGCCCAGGTCAGCTTCTCCGTTATCTTAGGTATCCTATCCTTTAGAGCCTCACTACAAGAACCTACAAAAGCAGTGTAGCTACCCATCGAAAATACAGTCCCGACCAAGAACATACCGAGGTAGGCCGCGCCTGCAAAGCGTGATGGCAGAGCAAGAGCAGGCAAGACCATCAGCAGCGCATCTGGCTGGAGGCCATGGACGACTCCGGTGGCAAATGTTGTGAAGCCAACTTTCTTCTTCCTGGGAGCAACAGCAGGGGCCTGTTGCAAGGGCTCACTGCCACTCATGTCTACACCCTCCAGAATTAGCCCTGACTCTTGGACCTCCGAAGCTTCCCGGATGCCAGTCGCGCCAATCAAAAGAAGGGTCAGACCTACAACTCTTGTTCCCCATATACGGAGAACCTCAATGTGCAAACGATCCTTGAGTAACAAGAAGAGCAGGCCAAAAATTATTTGTCCAGCATCATGGCCACAGCCCCAAAGGGCACCAACTAGTCCACTCTCCAGTCTTGATCTCCCAATTGATAGTGGTGCCAATGCAACAAGATGGTCAGGCCCAGATAAGGTATGTAAGCAGCCCGCGAAGAAACCAGCCCAGCCACTGCTCAATAACTCTGTTGAGAGGAGTCCACCAGATTTGATTACTGGTTGCACCGATGCATAGGCAGGATGGGGAATGCTAGAGTGCAAGGCACTTGCAGTAAGTGTCATAAGCAGGACAAGGGCAGCAGTAGAAGCCTGTGGAACAGAAAATAACTGTTATATCTGAAAATAGGTGCCAAAGAATCACCAAGAAAATTAATAAGAATGGCATAAGCTGTTATGGAATAGATGTCACAGTTTCGTGCATAAACACAACAAAATAGAGCAGAAAGCAAGAAGATCCTAATGGTTAATTAATTTCAGATGATGAAGCGTGCATTCAGATTTAGGGCCAGAACATCATACAGTACGACAAAATACTATACCATAACTTATATAGAATCTCAAATCTGCACATAAGCCCTGGCCCACTTCATAAATGAATGCTTCATACTTCCATTCTAAAATTACTATTTGTTTCATCTAGCAATATTCAAGACCATGTGCGATTCTGTACCTTAATGTCTTAAGGTAAAATATTACTGTTCTTTTTGCATGGGCATAAAAAGGAGATTCTGAGTACCAAAGCGCATGCTAGTGCCAAGAAACAGGTGCAAGAAACAGTTATTAGTTGACTATAAATGGTTGAAGGCCATAGTTGCCCAAAGGTCGCCTGAAGTGGATGAGATAATGATATGCCATAATGTACTCATTATTTACATGTTTATCCATCGTTGTTGTGGTAACAGGCCTGATCTCTAATAAGAAACACTTTGTTTTAGATGGCTATATCTTACTTTTTCAGTTGTCCTAGGGTGAGCAGGCTTTTTGGGTGAGTATGGTACCTGTGGAAACTACTCCTAAAAACTACCTTGATTTTATTAATATATTTCAGAAAAACTCGCAACTATCATCCTAAAAACTTGCAAAATAACTAGTTCACATGATTAAGGGTTTAATGTCTTTGGAAAATAAATTGCCGAGTGAATGTTCGCAGTGAATTTTGAATATAATAACTAAAGCTCACATCGGTTAACAACTATCAAAGATATTCAGTGCGATTAATCATTCTAAGCAGATGCGCCGTTTTAGAAGCTTAGTATTTGCAACATCATGGTTCACAGGTTCAGTGAAGTGCTGCAACCCTGTCCTTGTAATAATAAGCTGCAGTTCAAATGATTCTAGAAGAAGATTCTTGTTGTATCGTGCCATATACATGTTTCACAGATATGATTTTAGTTACTGTTTCATTTCTTTCAGATACATCGCCTTTAACACAATTCACATTAAAATCCACAAGACATTTCCTCCGGTTTAACACAAGTAAGATTGTTTCCTGTGCATTGCCTCTGTCTACCTAGGTGTAAACTGCAAATTAAAGCACAGCTGACACATCCTCTTTTCAACTAAAGAGGCCAAGCGACAACACGAAGAGAATTTCAACTTGTCACCAAGCACACAGTTTCGATTCCTCCTCCATCTATAGGATCAAAATATATAATATTTTCGAACCTATTATACGGAAATAAAGCCTGTTTGGAAGAAGCCAGTCCAATACCGCAAGCTATTCCATGGAAAAGGGGAGATTGCCATCTCCTCCACATGCGCATTAAATACTCCAAGCTGTCAGGATCTGAGGAGTAGAATTCCGGCAATTTCGTGGCTATTTCTTGTAGAATTTTCGTGTATAGGCCACTAGTTAGGACTAAATTCCGCTACAGCGGAGCTGGGGAACCATCTCAGCAATCCTACAACCCTGAGAACCGAATATCTCTGTCTGGATAAGAGAACAGAAATTTGAAATTTCTTCTCACCTTGGGGAGCAGGCTCCCGAGCAGCTTCAACGGAGGCCCAGCCGCCGCCGCCGCCGCCGCCACCACCTCCTCGACGGGTGCCGGGGCAGAAGCACCGTCATGCCGCACCGCGGCGCAGACCGCGGCACCGAGACGCGGCGGCTGCGCGCACAGCCGGGTCCATGGCGCGGCGCTCCCAGCACCCGCGGAGGCGGGGGCGGCGCGGCGGGTGGGGAGGAAGGGGGATCTGCCGGGTAGGTGGATCCGGGGCTGGGCCGGGGAGACCGCCGTCCTGGAGATGAGCCGCTCCATGGCGCCGTGGGGAGGGGGAGGAGGAGGAGCAGGAGAGGAGAGTCCAAGGGGGTGGAGAGAGAGATCGTGCCTGCCAACTTTCGGGACGGGGAGGTTGGGGCCTGCGTGCGGAAGTACGGGCTGGTTGGTTGGTTGCTCGCAGCGCAGCACGGCACGGCAAGGCGGCTGCGTTGCCTTGAGTGTGCACGGGGTGGTTGGGGGCGGGCTGGGGGTGGTGGTGGTGCGACGCGCACGTTCCCTGATTGTTAGTCGCCCGTGACAAGCTTGCCACGATATGCTGTAGTGCTATGGTTTTTCATGGGGGAAATGTCAAACATACTGGTCAGGATTTCCAGCCGGCTATTAGAAAAAGTTCAAAACGAACCTTGAACTCGTAGACGAAAACTAAGTTTGAACCTTGAATTATCTTGGAAATCAGCACAACCTACTACTCGATCCGATCTATTTTGAATCTTGAGAGCGTTCTCAAACAGGGATTGTCGACGTGGCAGGTTTAGGGTTGAATCCCAGGTTCGTTGCCTGCAGTTGCGACTGGGCCAGCCCAACCGACGCAAAACGGGTTTTTTTTCCTTTCCATAAAACGCAAGGCAAAAATACCGACGCAAACAGACGCAAAGTGATATTTTATTTTTCATAAAACACGCAAAGTAAAAAAAGAGAAAAAAAATACAAGGATTCGAGCTTAAACCTGCAGTTGCCGAATTCCTCCGACTAGCCACTAGAACAATTGGCTCTTGTTACTATATTGAAAGGGCCGAACAATTAAACCACGTAGAGCAGTGTCGATATTTGAAACATTTTTTGAAGGGCAAACAAATATTAAAAACATGCAGGGCTGAACAATTTTTTGAAATATCTTTTTTTCTAAAGTGGGAACACTTTTTGAAAAATCTGAATAATTTTATTAAAAACGAACACTTCTTTTGAAAACACAATCTATTTTGAAAAAGTGAACACTATTTGAAACATAATTTTAAAAAAAGGGAACAAAAATTAAAACCTGAAAAATGTTTCTATTGTTTTATAAAATGTTTATTGTCATTAAGAAAATATAAACCATGTATTTGGAAAATGTTACTGTGTCACATTTTTCGATATTTTGGGAATTTCGTAAATTATTTGGGTTTAAAAGTATAATCGTATTTCTAAATTGTTCATATTTTATTTAAAGAAATGTTTCATAATTTTTCAGGAATGTTGAACGCTTCTGTCGGAAATCCATTTTGGTGTTTTTACATAAGACATGCTATATAAAATCACTAGTAGCCCGCAGGCCGATTTGCTACATGCAGCCACTGCTAGTTCGATGTCCTGAGTTAGAGTCCTTCAGGGCACATTTTTTTGCGGCTGCTGGTATTTTCTGTCGCTCCCAATAGAAGACAATGGGTACGTGTAGTTTTAAAAAATGTGTATTGTAATATGAAATGTAAAAGAATTTATTATCATTACGAAAATGAAAACTAAAGAAAAAAAGGAAAAGGAAAGAAAAAGAAGAAGAAAACAGAGTAGAGCGATCGAGCGACTGCGCTAATGGGCCAGCCCATTTCGTCCTAATGTCGAGCTAGATGCTTGCCACATCAGTGGATCCCATCTAGACATCCTCAAGGTTTAAAATAGACCGAGATTAGAAAATTTGGTGTGGGGATTACAAGTTCAGGATTTGATTTAGTTTTCGTCTACAAGTTCAAGTAGCCAGCTATCCTATCCTATCCTATCCCGCCTACTAAAATCATTTATACTAGACAAACCAATAGTAATAACATGACAGGGAAAATTATAAATTATACCATTGAAATCTCTTTCAAATGCAGATTTAATGGCACGATTGTGGTGACACGTATAACATCCAACATCCGTCATAAGCCCCGCGGAGGATCTTCCAAGTGACACCGCACTCGCAGATCCGGAGCCGGCGAAGGACGAGGACGAGTCGATTGGCTGAGACCAGGAGGGTTAGGGGTTTGGCGTTGTTCGACCAAGAGAAGTAACGGGAAAGGGAAAGGGAAGAATCTGAGAAAGGACAAAAGAGAAATCCGACGCTAGATGTTATTAGGGTTGCTAGAGGTGGTTCTCTACACGAATTCGCTTTTGCCCTAGGTTTATTTACAGAGGCGGTTTCATTTCATGACTCATCTTAGTGAATTATTAGGAGTGGTCGCCTTTTAATTACCGCATGGCTTTGGTACTCAAAAAGGAAAAACCATATGTTCCAGGTCATTTAGAGGCGGCTGTATTTTTTTAGGTGAAAACTACCTCCGTTGGCCACCTCCAAATCTCTTTTTTTTAACCAGAGCCCTTAGGGATCTATCATTAATTCAAAAGAAGAGAATTTCTCGGTTAATTTATGAAGACGGTAGAAAACCCACACAATGTACAACTACCTAGCACAAGGCCAACGGAATTGTCTGCCTATGGGTGAGGGAGCACATGTGAGCATAGAACTCAACACAGGCCACCGAGAGACCCCCACATCAACGTTGCACACAACATCGTCTCATTACCTATCGCGCCCATGACCTGGTGACTCTGACTTCATTGTGAAAAAAAATCTAAGCGAAGATCCATCGAAGAACAACACCAAACACATGCCGACCAGCCATCTCGCATGAGCACCACCACAACAACCAAGCAACTCTAATTATGGTGAAGCCGTTGCCGTTGTTACACGAGTGGTCCAACCACAAGTCCCTCCATCCTGCCCCAACTCCTAGAATGATGCCCCAGGGGGGAGATGCACAGCCACCACCACCAGTTTACCGCCCCCCTCACCCAAGGGATATGAGGTTTCATAGAGTTTCCAAGGGCGAAAGAGCAAACACATCACCTCGACGACGCCTTCAAGAAGGAAGCGGGGCCCAAGGCGTCGACAACGCATACCCTGGCAACTAGCAAAGGCAAGGCTCCACCTTGCCGGCAACGCCTTTCCCCGTGCTGGACTCCTACCCTCGCTGATCTAGTCAGGTAATCCACCCTTTCCTTCCTCCCCCTCCTCCATCCTCAATGGCCCGGCCACTGGTGCGACACCTGCCATCCAAATCACCATCCCATCCTCTGAGCCCTCATTGCTCGACGCTATGGTCCATGATGCATGGCCAGGAGCTCGAGTAGCATTTGGCCACCAAGAGACAAACCGTGGTCGCACATGCAGCTGAGGCCACGGTGGCTGCCATGCACGTCGACCCCCAGATCCAAGAGGAACACTTGGCCATCGAGGCCACCATCAGCGCTTAACACATGGATACTGTCGCCTGGTTGTCCACTTTAAATGTAAGGTCAAGTGGATTTTTAGAGGCTGCCATCGGTGCCCATGGCGAAGACTATGAAGTGTTTTCTCAACATGCTTGTGCCTTCTTCAAGTCGAGAGCCAATAGATTGGTGCCCGGACTGGCCCAGATGACCTACCACGACAAGGCAGCGCCAATCGACATCTGCTCGGGCGATGATACATCTCAAACATATCTATTTTTTCCTACTGTTTCATGCCATGTCTATATCATTTTTGGCACCAATTTTATATTTTTTTCTGGACTAACCTATCAATTCAGTGCCTAGTGCTAGTTCCTTTTTTTCTACATTTTTGGATTTCCACGAAAATCAATTTTATCGGGCTAAAAAAATTCTGAAAAACATCAGACAAAGTATTACATCCAGAAGCTTCCGGTGGCAATTGAGATAGACAAGGTGGCCACCCACAGGGCCCACGTGCCCCTCCATGCGGCCAGGGGTGTGTGGTGTCGCGTGTCCCCTGGTGCTATGTTCCACTACCTCTAAAAGCCCACGTCTCTATATATTATGAAACTTCCGAATATTTTTTGACCCTAATTTTTCCATCACCGCACACCTCTGTTTCATGGTGATCCAATCTAAGGCCTTTTTGGAGCTCCACTGGAGTGAGAAGTCGTCACGGAGGCCATCGCCATCAACTTGAATGCCACCATGATCGCCTGTGAGTAGTTTCCTTTGGACAATAGGTCCATAGCAGTAGCTACATGGTTTTTGTGACTCCCCCATTCTTGACCGTGCACTAATCATACATGCATCATGCATGATCAGGAACGGCGACTCCACATTTATATCACAACACAACTCTACGACACCAATAAAAACATAAATCTTTATATTACAAACCAGTGTCACGAAGACCCACAATACATCAGTCAACAAACAACATAAGTCTAGGTACAGACAAGTTACACAAGTTTGCCTTAAGAAGGTGCAACTTGTGATCTGCGTTGGTTTTTCTCCGAAGAGGAGAGCATGATGCAGTACAGTAGAGATAAGTATTTCCCTCAGTTAGAAACCAAGGTTATCAATCCAGTGGGAGAACCAAACAACACCTCGTTAACAACACCTACACACAAAATAACAAATACTTGCACCCAACGCAAACGAGGGGTTGTCAATCCCTTGGCGGTTAATTGCAAGGATCAAGTCTCGTAGTGATGGGTAGATAGATAAAAATAGAAAATAAAATAACGGTAAATAAATTGTAGCAAAGTATTTTTGGATTTTAATATATGATAAAACTAGACCCGGGGGCGATAGTTTTCACTAGAGGCTGCTCTCGAGAAAATAACATACGGTGGGTAAACAAATTATTGTTGCGCAATTGATAGAAAAGCAAATAATCATGACAATATCCAAGGCAATGATCATGTATATAGGCATCATGTCTGAGACAAGTAGACCGACTCCTGCCTGCATCTACTATTATGACTCCACACATCATCCGCTATCTAGCATGCATCTAGAGTATTAAGTTCATAAAGAACGGAGTAACGCCTTAAGCAAGATGACATGATGTAGACAAAGTAAAACTACACATGAATAAACCCCATCCTTTTATCCTTAATAGCAACAATACAATATGTGTCATGTCCCTTTATGTCACTGGGGTTGAGCACCGCAAGATCGAACCCATTACAAAGCACCTCTCGCATTGCAAGAAAAATCAATGTAGTTGGCCAAACCAAACCAATAGATCAAAGAGAAATACAGAGCTATAATAATCATGCATAAAAGAGTTCCGAGAAGACTCAAATAATATTCATGGATAATCTGATCATAAACTCACAATTCATTGGATCCCAACAAACGCAGCGCAAAAAGTGATAACATCAGATAGAACTCTAAGAACATCAAGCAGAACATTGTATTGGAGAGCATCGAGAGAGAAGAATCCATCTAGCTACTAACTATGGACCCATAGGTCGGTTGCAAACTACTCACAACTCATCGAAAGGGAAGCAAAGTTGATGTAGAGCCCCTCCGTGATTGATTACTGGCGGAGTGCCGGAGAAGGCCTCCAGATGGGATCTCACGAGAACAGGAACTTGCGGCGGCGGAAAAAGTAGTTCAGGGGTCTCTCTGATATCAGGGGAATATTTTTGAATATATAGTGGTGAGATTAGGTCAAGAGGTGCCACGAGGGGCCCACAAGACTGGGGGGCGCCCCCTAAGGCACGCCTCCTGAGCTTGTCGCTCCCTCGTGGCTCATCTGGTCTTCACCCGAACCTTCTAGGGTCTCTTCTGGTCCAGAAAAAATTAATCCAAAGTTTTTTCTCTATTTGGACTTTGTTTCATATTGATTTTCTGAAAAGCAAAATACAATAACTGTCACTGGCACTAAGTTAATAGGTTAGTCCCAAAAAATTGAAGGAAATATGCCCTAGAGGCAATAATAAAGTTATTATTTATTTCCTTATTTCATGATAATGTTTGTTATTCATGCTAGAATTGTATTAACCGGAAACTTAGTACATGTGTGAATACATAGACAAACAGAGTGTCACTAGTATGCCTCTACTTGACTAGCTCGTTGAATCAAAGATGGTTAAGTTTCCTAGCCATAGACATGAGTTGTCATTTGATTAACGGGATCACATCATTAGAGAATGATGTGATTGACTTGATCCATTCCGTTAGCTTAGCACTTGATCGTTTAGTATGTTGCTATTGCTTTCTTCATGACTTATACATGTTCCTATGACTATGAAATTATGCAACTCCCGAATACCGGAGGAACACTTTGTGTGCTATCAAACGTCACAACGTAACTGGGTGATTATAAGGGTGCTCTACAGGTGTCTCCGATGGTGATTGTTGAGTTGGCATAGATCGAGATTAGGATTTGTCACTCCGATTGTCGGAGAGGTATCTCTAGGCCCTCTCGATAATGCACATCACTATAAGCCTTGCAAGCAATGTGACTTAATGAGTTAGTTGCGGGATGATGCATTACGGAACGAGTAAAGAGACTTGCCGGTAACGAGATTGAACTAGGTAGTGAGATACCGACGATCGAATCTCGTGCAAGTAACATACCGATGACAAAGGGAACAACGTATGTTGTTATATGGTTTGACCGATAAAGATCTTGTAGAATATGTAGGAACCAATATGAGCATCCAGGTTCCGCTATTGTTTATTGACCGGAGATGTGTCTCGGTCATGTCTACATAGTTCTCAAACCCGTAGGGTCCGCACGCTTAACGTTCGATGACGATTTGTATTATGAGTTATGTGATTTGATGTACCGAAGGTTGTTCAGAGTCCCGGATGAGATCAGGGACATGACGAGGAGTCTCAAAATTATCGAGACGTAAAGATTGATATATTGGAAGGCTATATTCGGACATCGGAAAGGTTCCGAGTGATTCGGGTATTTTTTTGGAGTACTGGAGAGTTACGGGAATTTGGGAGAAGTAATGGGCCTTATTGGGCTTTAGTGGAGAGAGGGGAGAAGGGCCAAGAGGTGGCGCGCGCCTCCCCCTGCCCAAACCGAATTGGACAAGGGGTGGGGGCGCGGCCCCCCTTTCTTTCTCCCTCTCCCTCTCTTTCCTTCTGTCCTACTCCGAATAGGAAAGAGGAGGGGAATCCTACTTGGACTGGGCAGTCCTAGTAGGATTCCCCACACCTGGCGCCCCCCTTGGGCCGGCCACCTCTTCCCTCCCCTACTTTACATACGTGGCCAGGGGGCACCCCAAAGACACTCAAGATTTGTCTTAGCCATGTGCGGTGCCCCCTCCACAGTTACACACCTCGGTCATATCGTCGTAGTGCTTAGGCGAAGCCCTGCGTCGGTAACTTCATCATCACCGTCGCCACGCCGTCGTGCTGACGGAACTCTCCCTCGGCCTCAACTGGATCAAGAGTACGAGGGACGTCATCGAGCTGAACGTGTGCTGAACACGGAGGTGCCGTACATTCGGTGCTAGGATCGGTCGGATCGTGAAGACGTACGACTACATCAACCGCGTTGATATAACGCTTCCGCTTTCGGTCTACGAAGGCACTACAAAAAAAAGACACATCCGTGACATTTTGGGCCGAACGAATTTTTTTTGGTCATACATATGACACTTCTATGACGATAATTGTGACAAAACCCGGTATCATCATAGATGTGGTGGGCTCCTACTTCTATGACAAAAAATCATGACAGAAAATGGGCTTTTCGTCCTGGGCGGGCCGGAGACACAGCTGCATGACATTCTTTGGGCCGTCCATGACGGAAAAAACCATGGTAGAAGCGAGGGGGAGGAAAATTTTGGGGAGTTCCCGATTACGGTGGGAGGTCGGGGGCCGAGCGATGCACGTTTCTCTTGTACACGTACGCGCGTGTGTGTGAGGCGTTGGCTCTAACTGAACCCGAGCGAGGCGTTGGGCTCTAACTGAATCCGAGCGATTGCACTGCAGGTTACGCGTTACTGAACTCGAGCGATCGATCGATGGCTGTTAACTGAACCCGATCGAGCGGTTCCTTCGCTACTGCTGCTAACTGAAGCCGATCGATTGGATGAACAATGAGC